>NC_045447.1:84474547-84481651 GCF_002776525.5 Piliocolobus tephrosceles | reverse complement strand
TTTTTTTTTTTTTTTTTTTTTTTTTTGAGATGGAGTTTCGCTCTTGTTGCCCAGGCTGGAGTAATGGCAAGATCTCAGCTCACTGCAACCTATGCCTCCAAGGTTCAAGCGATTCTCCTGCCTCAGCCTCCCAAGTAGCTGGGATTACAGGCATGTGCCACCTTGCCCAGCTAATTTTTTTTGTATTATTAATAGAGATGGGGTTTTACCATGTTGCCCAGGCTAGTCTGGAACTCCTGACCTCAGATGATCCCCCCACTTCAGACTCCCAAAGTGCTGGGATTACAGGTGAGCCACAGTGCCTGACTTTTTTTGAGACAGAGTCTCACTCTGTCACCCAGGCTGGTGTATACAGTGGTGCAATCTTGGCTCACTGCAACCTCTGCCTCCCAGATTCAAGCAATTCTCCTGTCTCAGCCTCCAGAGTAGTTGGCTTTACAGGCTTGCACCACCACACCTGCCTAAATTTTGTATTTTTAGTAGAGACAGGGTTTTACCATATTGGCCAGGCTGGTCTTGACTCATGACCTCAAGTGATCCATCCACCTTGGCCTCCCAAAGTGCTGGGATTACAGGTGTGAGCCACTGTACCCAGCCTATGGTCATTTTTAAATTGCTTTACTATTTTTATGTCACTTGTAATTAATTAATTTATCCACTATCAATTTTGTTTCTTCTTTAGTTTTTGTTTACTTCTTGTGCTGAAATTTTTGGTTTGCAAGTTTATTTTTTATGGGAGGTTTTTGTTGTTCTCTCTCCTCACCATTCCTGGTCTAACAGTCTTGCAATTACCTCAATCCAGACCTACAGGATCCCCAAACTACAACTGGGTTTTATAATTGACAGCTCAGGAAAGATGTCCTAGGATAGTATTGGTGATGTTTCTGTAAGGGGTTTGGTTTAGGTCCTGGCCAAAAGGGTCTGTCTGCTTCCCCCTACAGCACTACTCTGCCTTATATAACCTAGGGAGTGGTCAGTTTCGTTTATTTTAGACCCTCCTTTTAAAGATGTAGAGGGATAGAGAGTGCCTTTCTCCAGGCCCTGGTTTTAAGCAGTGAATATGTTTTTGGTTTTGTTGTATTTTGTTTTTAGAGACAGGGTCTTGCTATGTTGCCCAGGCTGGAGTGCAGTGGCTATTCACTAGCATAATCATAGCCCACTGCAGCCTCAAACTCCTGGCCTAAAGCAATCCTCCTACCTCAGTCTGCCAAGCAGGCAGGACTACAGGCATTCACCACCATGCCTGGTTTGAACCTGGTTTTGATCACCTGCCTGGCAGGACACTTAGGGCCACATTTCAAGGAAGAGTTGATTAATTAACTGCTTCTGCTTAATTTTGTGCCTAAGGCCAAGCTGATCTATTGCTTCTTACTATTTTTCTGCTGCATTTCTGATTGACAAATGTTTATCTTATTTTTTTAAATAAAAACAGGGTCTTGCTATATTGCCCAGCTGGTCTCAAATGCCTGGGCTCAAGCAGTCCTCCTGCCTTAGCCTCCCAAAGTGCTAGGATTACAGGCATGAGCCACTGCTCCCAGCCTTATTTGTTAGCATGACTGTGTCTGTTATGCTTTCTCATTATACAGTTTGTCTATTATTGGAATCACTGAAGCAAAGATAGTGATTGGAGCATAAATTTATAATACAGAGGGCACACCCAAGATGGTCGAATAGGAACAGCTCCAGCCTCCAGCTCCCAGCATGAGTGACACAGAAGACGGGTAATTTCTGCATTTTCAACTGGGGTACTGGGTTCATCACACTGGGGAGTGCTGGACAATCAGTGCAGGTCAGCTGATGCAGCCTGACCAGCGAGAGATGAAGCAGGGCGAGACATCGCCTCACGTGGGAAGTACAAGGGGGAAGGGAATCCCTTTTCCTAGCCAAGGGAAACTGAGACACACAACACCTGGAAAATCGGGTAACTGCCACCCCAATACTGTGCTTTACCAAGGGTTTTAGCAAATGGCACACCAGGAGATTATATCCTACACCTGGCCCAGAGGGTCCCAGGCCCATGGAGCCTCCCTCATTGCTAGCACAGCAGTCTGAGATCTAACTGCAAGGCAGCAGCAAGGCTGGGGGAGGGGGCACCTGCCATTGCTGAGGCTTAAGTGGGTAGACAAAGCTACTGGGAAGCTAGAATTGGGTGGAGCCCACCACAGCTCAAAGAGGCTGGCCTGCCTCTGTAGACTCCTCCGCTGGGGACAGGGCATAGCTAAACAAAAAGCAGCAGAAACCTCAGCAGAGGTAAATGCCCCTGTATGATAGCTTTGAAGAGAGCAGTGGATCTCCCAACAGGGTCTGCAGTGGACCTCAAGCAAACTCAACAGACTTACAGCTGAGAGTCCTGACTGTTAGAAGGAAAACTAACAAACAGAAAGGACACCCACACCAAAACCCTGTCAGTACATCACCATCATCAAAGACCAAAGGCAGATAAAACCACAAAGATGGGGAAAAAGCAGTGCAGAAAAGCTGGAAATTCAAAAAATCAGAGCGCATCTGCCCCTCCAAAGGAATGCAGCTCATCACCAGCAACGGAACAAAGCTGGATGGAGAATGACTGACGAGTTGAGAGAAGAAGGCTTCAGTTGATCAAACTTCTCAAAGCTAAAGGAGGAACTACGTAACCAGCGCAAAGAAACTAAAAACTTTGAAAAAAGAATGGATGAATGGATAACTAGAATAATCTATGCAGAGAAGACCTTAAAAGAACTGATAGAGATGAAAACCATAACACAAGAAATACGTGACAAATGCATAAGCTTCAGTAACCGACTCGATCAACTGGAAGAAAGAGTATCAGCGATTGAAGATCAAATGAATGAAATGAAACGAGAAGAGAAGTGTGGAGAAAAAAGAGTAAAAAGAAATGAACAAAGCCTCCAAGAAGTATGGGATTATGTGAAAAGACCAAATCTATGTCTGACTGGTGTGCTTGAAAGTCACGGGGAAAATGGAACCAAGTTGGAAAACACTCTGCAGGATATCATCCAGGAGAATTTCCCCAACCTAGTAAGGCAGGCCAACATTCAAATTCAGGAAATACAGAGAATGCCACAAAGATACTCCTCTAGAAAAGCAACTCCAAGACACATAACTGTCAGATTCACCAAAGTTGACACGAAGGAAAAAATGTTAAGGGCAGCCAGAGAGAAAGGTCAGGTTACACACAAAGGGAAGCCCATCAGACTAACAGCAGATCTCTTGGCAGACACTCTACAAGCCAGAAGAGAGTGGGGGCCAATATTCAACATTCTTAAAGAAAAGAATTTTCAACCCAGAATTTCATATCCAGCCAAACTAAGTTTCATAAGTGAAGGAGAAATAAAATCCTTTACAGATAAGCAAATGCTTAGAGATTTTGTCAACACCAGGCCTGTCCTACAAGAGATCCTGAAGGAAGCACTAAACATGGAAAGGAACAACAGGTACCAGCCATTGCAAAAACATGTCAAAATGTAAACTCCATTGACGCTAGGAATAAACTGCATCAACTAGCAAACAAAATAACCAGGTAATATCATAATGATAGGATCAAGTCCACACATAACAATATTAACCTTAAATGTAAATGGACTAAATGGTCCAATTAAAAGACACAGACTGGCAAATTGGATAAAGAGTCAAGACCCATCAGTGTGCCGTATTCAGGAGACCCACTCATGTGCAGAGACACACATAGGCTCAAACTAAAGGGATGGAGGAAGATCTACCAAGCAAATGGAAAACAAAAAAAAGCAGGGGTTGCAATCCTAGTCCCTGATACAACAGACTTTAAACCATCAAATATCAAAAGAGACAAAGAAGGCCATTACATAATGGTAAAGGGATCAATTCATCAGGAAGAGCTAACTATCCTAAATATATATGCACCCAATACAGGAGCACCCAGATTCATAAAGCAAGTCCTTAGAGACTTACAAAGAGGCTTAGACTCCCATACAATAATAATGGAAGACTTTAACATCCCACTGTCAACATCAGACAAATCAATGAGACAGAAAGTTAACAAGGATATCCAGGAATTGAACTCAATTCTGCACCAAGAGGAACTAATAGACATCTACAGAACTCTCCACCCCAAATCAACAGAATATACATTCTTCTCAGCACCACATTGCACTTATTCCAAAATTGACCACATAATTGGAAGTAAAGCACTCCTCAGCAAATGTAAAAGAACAGAAATTATGACAAACTGTCTCTCAGACCACAGTGCAATCAAACTAGAACTCAGGACTAAGAAACTCAATCAAAACTGCTCAACTACATGGAAACTGAACAACCTGCTCCTGAATGACTACTGGATACATAATGAAATGAAGGCAGAAATAAAGATGTTCTTTGAAACCAATGAGAACAAAGATACAACATACCAGAATCTCTGGGACACATTTAAAGCAGTGTGTAGAGGGAAATTTATAGCACTCAATGCCCACAAGAGAAAGCAGGAAAGATCTAAAATTGACACCCTAACATCACAATTAAAAGAACTAGAGAAGCAAGAGCAAACACATTCAAAACCTAGCAGAAGGCAAGAAATAACTAAGATCAGAGCAGAACTGAAGGAGATAGAGACACAAAAAAAACCTCCAAAAAAAAAATCAATGAATCCAGGAGCTGGTTTTTTGAAAAGATCAACAAAATTGATAGACCACTAGCAAGACTAATGAAGAAAAGAGAGAAGAATCAAATAGATGCAATAAAACATGATAAAGAGGATATCACCACCGACCCCACAGAAATACAAACTACCATCAGAGAATACTATAAACACCTCTACGCAAATCAACTAGAAAACCTAGAAGAAATGGATCATTTCCTGGACACTTACACTCTCCCAAGACTAAACCAGGAAGAAGTTGAATCCCTGAATAGACAAATAGCAGGCTCTGAAATTGAGGCAATAATTAATAGCCTACCAACGAAAAAAACTTCAGGACCAGACAGATTCACAGCCGAATTCTACCAGAAGTACAAGGAGGAGTTGGTACCATTCCTTCTGAAACTATTCCAATCAAGAGAAAAAGAGGGAATCCTCCCTAACTCATTTTACGAGGCCAACATCATCCTGATACCAAGGCCTGGCAGAGACACAACGAAAAAAAGAGAATTTTACACCAATATCCCTGATGAACATCAATGAAAAATCCTCAATAAAATACTGACAAACTGAATCCAGCAGCACATCAAAAAGCTTATCCTCCATGATCAAGTGGGCTTCATCCCTGGGATGCTAGGCTGGTTCAACATATGCAAATCAATAAACGTAATCCAGCATAAAAACAGAACCAAAGACAAAAACCACATGATTATCTCAATAGATGCAGAAAGGCCTTTGACAAAATTCAACAGCCCATAATGCTAAAAACTCTCAATAAATTTGGTATTGATGGAACGTATCTCAAAATAATAAGAGCTATTTATGACAAACCCACAGCCAATATCATACTGAATGGACAAAATCTGGAAGCATTCCCTTTGAAAACTGGCACAAGACAGGGATGCCCTCTCTCACCACTCCTGTTCAACGTAGTGTTGGAAGTTCTGCCTAGGGCAATCAAGCAAGAGAAAGAAATAAAGGGTATTCAGTTAGGAAAAGAAGAAGTCAAATTGCCCCTGTTTGCAGATGACATGATTGTATATTTAGAAAACGCCATTGTCTCAGCCCAAAATCTCCTTAAGCTGATAAGCAACTTCAGCAAAGTCTCAGGATACAAAATCAATGTGCAAAAATGACAAGCCTTCTTATACACCAGTAACACACAGCCAAATCATGAATGAACTTCCATTCACAATTGCTTCAAAGAGAATAAAATACCTAGGAATCCAACTTACAAGGGATGGAAAGGACCTCTTCAAGGAGAACTACAAACCACTGCTCAGTGAAATAAAAGAGGACACAAACAAATGGAAGAACATACCATGCTCATGGATAGGAAGAATCAATATTGTGAAAATTGCCATACTGCCCAAGGTAATTTATAGATTCAATGCCATCCCCATTAAGCTATCAATGACTTTCTTCACAGAATTGGAAAAAACTGCTTTAAAGTTCATATGGAACCAAAAAAGACCCTGCATTGCCAAGACAATCCTAAGCCAAAAGAACAAAGCTGGAGGCATCATGCTTCCTGACTTCAAACTATATTACAAGGCTACAGTAACCAAAACAGCATGGTACTGGTACCAAAACAGAGATATAGACCAATGGAACAGAACAGAGGCCTCAGAAATAATATCACATATCTATAGCCATCTGATCTTTGACAAACCTGACAAAAACAAGAAATGGGGAAAGGATTCCCTATTTAATAAATGGTGCTGGGAAAATTGGCTAGCCATAAGTAGAAAGCTGAAACTGGATGCTTTCCTTACTCCTTATACGAAAATTAATTCAAGATGGATTAGAGACTTAAATATTAGACCTAAAACCATAAAAACTCTTGAAGAAAACCTAGGTAATACCATTGAGGACATAGGCATGGGCAAGGACTTCATGTCAAAAACACCAAAAGCAACAGCAACAGAAGCCAAAATTGACAAATGGGATCTAATTAAACTAAAGAGCTTCTGCACGGCAAAAGAAACTACCATCAGAGTGAACAGGCAACCTACAGAATGGGAGAAGATTTTTGCAATCTACTCATCTGACAAAGGGCTAATATCCAGAACCTACAAAGAACTCAATCAAATTTACAAAAAAAAAAAAAAAACAACCCCATCAAAAAGTGGGCAAAGGATATGAACAGACATTTCTCAAAAGAAGACATTCATGCAGCCAACAGACACATGAAAAAATGCTCATCATCACTCACCATCAGAGAAATGCAAATCAAAACCACAATGAGATACCATCTCACACCAGTTAGAATGGCAATCATTAAAAAGTCAGGAAACAACAGGTGCTGGAGAGGATGTGGAGAAACAGGAACACTTTTACACTGTTGGTGGGACTGTAAACTAGTTCAACCATTGTGGAAAACAGTGTGGTGATTCCTCAAGGATCTAGAACTAGAAATACCATTTAACCCAGCCATCCCATTACTGGGTATATACCCAAATGATTGTAAGTCATGCTGCTATAAAGACACATGC
>NC_045447.1:84466005-84474147 GCF_002776525.5 Piliocolobus tephrosceles | reverse complement strand
CCCATCAAAAAGTGGGCAAAGGATATGAACAGACATTTCTCAAAAGAAGACATTCATGCAGCCAACAGACACATGAAAAAATGCTCATCATCACTCACCATCAGAGAAATGCAAATCAAAACCACAATGAGATACCATCTCACACCAGTTAGAATGGCAATCATTAAAAAGTCAGGAAACAACAGGTGCTGGAGAGGATGTGGAGAAACAGGAACACTTTTACACTGTTGGTGGGACTGTAAACTAGTTCAACCATTGTGGAAAACAGTGTGGCGATTCCTCAAGGATCTAGAACTAGAAATACCATTTAACCCAGCCATCCCATTACTGGGTATATACCCAAATGATTGTAAGTCATGCTGCTATAAAGACACATGCGCACGTATGTTTATTGCGGCACTATTCACAATAGCAAAGCCTTGGAATCAGCCCAAATGTCCATCAGTGACAGACTGGATTGAGAAAATGTGGCACATATACACCATGGAATACTAGGCAGCCATAGAAAAGGATGTGTTCATATCCTTTGTAGGGACATGGATGCAGTTAGAAACCATCACTCTCAGCAAACTATCGCAAGAACAGAAAACCAAACACCACATGTTCTCACTCATAGGTGGGAACTGAACAATGAGATCACTTGGACACAGGAAGTGGAACATCACACACTGGGTCCTATTGTGGGGAGGGGGGAGGGATAGCATTAGGAGATACACCTAATGTAAATGACAAGTTAATGGGTGCAGCACACCAACATGGCACATGTATATATATGTAACAAACCTGTACATTGTGCACATGTACCCTAGAACTTAAAGTATAATTTAAAAAAATTGTAATACAGTCTTTACAGAAGTCTCCTGCTAATTCTTGTTCCAGGCCTCAAGATGCAGAAGTCTGTCTACATGGAAAATTTTAACATTCAAGGATGGGGCAGAGATATGCCAGAAGTTGACTCAAAACCTGTGTTTTGTAGGGCTGCAAACATTCAATGTTGGCCTGTATGTCCTCCTTAAGTGGGGGACATTTGTTCAGCTTTGCCACTAATTATGTGTCTGACCACTGAAGTGGTGGTGGCCAGTTACCATCACAGGGTTGACCCCAGTGACCCACTGTTTAATGATCCCTTCGTCTGGTAGAATCACCCTTCCCTGAGGTTTCCAGTTAAAGAAAGAGGAACAGAATTGCTGGTAAGTAAATACATGTTTAAAATATTAAAACAGCCGGGCGCGGTGGCTCAAGCCTGTAATCCCAGCACTTTGGGAGGCCGAGACGGGCGGATCACGAGGTCAGGAGATCGAGACCATCCTGGCTAACACGGTGAAACCCCGTCTCTACTAAAAAATACAAAAAACTAGCCGGGCGGCGTGGCGGACGCCTGTAGCCCCAGCTACTCGGGAGGCTGAGGCAGGAGAATGGCGTAAACCCGGGAGGCGGAGCTTGCAGTGAGCTGAGATCCGGCCACTGCACTCCAGCCTGGGCGACAGAGCAAGACTCCGTCTCAAAAAAAAAAAAATAAATAAAATAAAATAAAATATTAAAACAACACTCAAATATTGATTTACCTTTCAACTCACAAGGATATGCATCCCAAATTAGGAATCTGTGGTAGTGAGGCAGCAATGGGGTGGGAGCTACATGAAAAGCCACCAGATAAATACTATCCACCAAGTAAGTCTTCCTGAGGTGACAATTTTACAATTAAATTTTGATAAGAAAATTATTTTTATATTAAAACAAATACAGACAGGTAGTATTAATACTAAAGCCATATGAGCTTTTATAACAAAGCACCACTCTTCAAAGAAATGAGAAAAAAAGAAATCGCTGTTTTCCTTTGAGTTCAGCCCTTAGAATCTCACAAGTTCACTCCTCTGCAATATTGGGATAGTTTGGTGGAAAAGTTAGACAGGAATCATCATAAATGGATGAGTTAAAATACAAGACTAAAAGGTGGAATGAGAATGCCCACTTTGGGCCAGGCACGGTGGCTCACGCCTGTAATCCCAGCACTTTGGGAGGCCAAGGTGGGCAGATCACTTGAGTCCAGGAGTTCCAGACCAGCCTGGGTAACATAGCGAGACCCTGTTTCTTTTGTTTTGTTTGAGACTGAGCCTCGCTCTGTCACCCAGGCTGGAGTACAGTGGCGCAACCTCGGCTCACTGCAACCACTGTCTCCTGGGTTCAAGCAATTCTCCTGCCTCAGCCTCCCTGACCTCAGGTGATCCACTCGCCTTGGCCTCCTTTTGGTATTTCATCATTGCCACCATGACATGCTTCCCAGAGCTCTAAGCCTTCTCTAACAGAACAAAGCTTCCTACTGACAGGGAGCCCTACTGAGCATTCATTCATTTACCAAATAATTCATTCATCTTTTTTTGTTTTGTTTGTTATTCTTAACCTGTTACTGTTTCATGGATTTACTCATCTTTTATATTTTCTCTTACATGTTAGCAATTTTTCACCATAAAAGCTCCTCAAGTGTTATGCCACTTTGTGACTTTCTTTCCTTTTCTTCCTTTTCTTCTTTCCTCCCCTCCCCCTCCTCCTTTTTTAACAGTCTTTTTACTCAAAAACTCATTAAACAATGAACAAGAAGTAATATATCTTCACTGAGATTTCAAGCAAAAACCCACTCACCTTTTTTTTTTTCTTTTTTGACACAATAGTTTATTTTAGAAAATACTATTTGGAACACATTTAAGTTGTGAGTCATGTTAGGTTAAACTCAAGATGTCTTCTTGTGTGTACATATGCCCAATGAGAGGACTGAGAGGTAGCGTCATCTATGGCTCTTTGATCTGCTGGGAACAGGCACTGTTTCCATATATTTCAAAGCACTCACACCTTTAGCTTTTATGTTGTGTTGCCCAAGAGATATTTTTCTGTGCTATAATTTTATTTTTAGTTCAGTATGGTGCAAAAGTAACCCAAAGGTTGAAAAATTGAAAAAGAGGAAAAAAAGAATAAGTACAATAAACGTTTAATATGTTACCTTTTATGTATAAACTATATTTAACTTTCTTTTTTGAGACTGAGTCTCACTATGTTGCCCAGGATGGTCTTGAGCAAAACCTTGGCTTAAGGGATCCTCCCACTTCAGTCTCCCAGGCAGCTGAGAATACAGGCACATGCCACTGCAACCAGCCTATATTTAACTTTCCAACTGTTGTTTATTACTTAATTTTTTTCATTCTTCTATTGATATATTTTTCTATCTGTGACAACTGGTAGCTTGGAGTGGAACACAGCAAAATTTTTCCCATTGAAATGAATAGAGCTGTTTTTATTTTTATGTAACAGCTTTTGACTTGGTAGCAGAATTATAATGTACAAATTAGTCATTTGGTGGGAGATGAATATGCTACGTTTAGGGCAGCCTATGAGGCAGTGGAAATGAAAAGATGAATTGAATGCATATCCTGCCTGGAATGCAAAATCTAATAGGAGAAAGTGATAGGAAAAAGGCAACTTAAAAAGCAATGACACAAATGCTATACTAACAAAACAGGGAGAAACATTTCCTGCAACCAGAAGGAGGATGAACTTCAAGTGGGCATATGAATTTGGGGTAGGGGGAGATGGTTCAAGGCTTTTGCTTAGTCCCCTCCAGTAAAAATACTTATATCTTACTCCTTTAGGACTCTGCAAGTTAGCGAGGCTGCTAATCTGTAATAAAGTAACTTTAGGTGAACAGTTAGTGGCTAATAACTATCCAGCTCTCTACTAGGCAACTCCACGTGATGGTCCCACAGAGATCTCAAATTCAACTCCTCCAAACCCAATTCCTCCTCCTCACCTATAGATTTGTGATTTCCACAGTTGTCCAAGCCAGAAACCCAGGATTCATCCTCATCCCTTCCCTTGCCCTTATCCACCAAATCGGATTCCCATGCTTCGTCCATCTTTTTGCCATTCTCCTATTCCAAGCTACTTCTATCTCTGTTTTGGACTCTTATCTCCACTCCTTGGTGCCCTTCAATTCAGCTTGCAGACAGAGAGGTATTTCTAAACACAAATCTTGGCTAGGTACAGTAGCTCAAGCCTGTAATTCCAGCACTTTGGGAGGCTGGGGTGAGAGGATATCTTGAGATCAGGAGTTCAACACCAGCCTGGGCAACATAGTGAGGACTCGTCTCTACAGAAAAAATTAGCCAGGTGCGGTGGTGCTTGCCTATAGTCCCAGCTATTAGGGAGGCTGAGGCAAAAGGATTGCTTGAGCCCAGGAGTTGGAGGCTGCAGTGAACTAAAATTGTGCCACTGTACTCCAGCCTAACTGTACTCCAGCAAGACTCTGTCTAAAAATAAATAAGATATAAATCTTACTTCTCTTTCCTGATTAAAGTCCCACATGGCTTGCTATTGCCCTTGGATAAAAGTCACAAATATGGGTATTCAAAGCCCCATAAGTTCTACCCAGAACCTTCCTTCCCAGCCTCCCCTCTCTTCACAGCTGCCTTCCTGTGAGTCACTTCCTTCAGTTCCTTACATGCAGCATAATCTCTCACCTCAGGAACTTTGTACTTGCTGTTCCCTCTTCCTGGAACATCCATCCCCCACCCATTTCCCCTGCTTGCTTAGCTAACTCCTCCTCAGCTTAGCTCTCAAGTCCTCCCCGATCCTCTGACATGATGTTATGTTTTCCTCCCAGCACCCTTACATTCTCCTGTCACAGCCCTAATCACAATTACTGCAATTGGTTATTTTCCTCTCCTTGTAGACTGTGGGATTTGGAAAGGCAGGGCTTATGTGTCCTCTGTTCACCATTATATTTCCAGTGCTGAGCCCAACGCTGACATAGGGGGAGGACCCAACCTGTTGCTGACAGAGGGAGGACCCAATCTGTTGAAGAATGAATGAATGAATGAATTGCTTCCTTCACATGTAATTATAGACAATTACCTACAGCCTCTATGCTTGCTTTTTTTTTGGAGACAGTTTCGCACCTGTTGCCCAGGCTGGAGTGCAATGGTGCAATCTTGCCTCACTCCAACCTCTGCTGCCCGGCCCAGGCTCTATGCTTTAACCCAAAGACACGGATTGTCAAAAAGTACATTCTAGGCTGGGCGTGGTGGCTCCCACCTGTTATCTCAGCACTTTGGGAGGACGAGGTGGGCAGATCACCTGAGGTCAGGAATTCCAGACCAGCCTGGCCCCAGCATGGCAAAACCCTGTCTCTACTAAAACTACAAAAATTATCTGGGCATGGTAGCAGATGCCTGTAATCCCAGTTACTCAGGAGGTTGAAGCAGGAGAATTGCTTGAACCCAGGAGGCAGAGGTTGCAGTAAGCTGAGATTGTACCATTGCACTACATTCTGGTCAACACAGCAAGACTCCATCTCAAAAATAAAAATAAATACAATTAATTATTAATTTTCAAAAATTCAAAAATAAGTGGCTAGGGCCAGGCGTGGTGGCTCATGCCTGTAATCCCAGCACTTTGGGAGGCCGAGGCAGGCAGATCACCTGAGGTCAGGGGTTCAAGACCAGCCTGACCAACATATTGAAACCTCATCTCTACTAAAAATACAAAAATTAGCCAGGTGTGTTGGCACACACCCGTAGTCCCAGCTACCAGGGAGGCTGAGGTGGGAGGATGGCTTGAGCAACAGGAGGCCAAGTCTGCAGTGAGCTGTGAGTGTACTACTACACTCCAGCCTGTGTAATAGAGACCCTGACTCAAAAAAAAAAAAAAAAAAATTCCAAAAATAAACTAAGGCTGGGCATAGTGGCTTATTCCTGTAATCCCAGAATTTTGAGAGGCTGAGGTAAGAGGATCATTTGAGCCCAGGAGTTTGAGGTTACAGTAAGCTATGACCATGTCACTGTACTCTAGCCTGGGTAACAGAGCAAGACCCTGTCTCTAAAATATAAATAAAGAAAACAAAATAATAAGTTCTTGATATAATTCACTATATTAAGAGAATAAAAGCCCCCCAAAAAAGTACAATTATCTCCATGGATATGGAAAAAGCACTTGTCAAAAATTCTAGTAAAATCTCACAACAAATTAGAAATAGAAGGGTACTTTCTCAATCTGATAAAGGATATCTACAAAAACCAACAGCCAACATCATACTTAATGGTTATGGTTTCCTAGGCAACTCCATACACTGCAGAGGAGTTCAAATCGGCATAAACTTTGTGGAGAGCAATCTGGTAAGACAGCCAATCAGTCATTTGCTGTTTGCTCTCAGGTAAGATCAAAAACAAGGTAAAAAGTCTCACTATCTCCACACTAGTCAACATTTTACTACAGGTCTTAGCAAATACAAGCTAAGAAAAAGAAAGACATAAAGCTCAGAAAAGAAAAACTGTCTCTATTCAGACATGGCATGATAGTACATGTAAAAAATAAAATCAACACATGGGCCTGGGATGGTGCCTCACACCTGTAATCCCAGCACTTTGGGAGGCTGAGGTAGGAGGATCACTTGAGGCCAGGGGTTCAAGATACCATATCTGTGAAAAATGCAATAAATAAATAAATAAGCACATGGGATTGTAACAACTGGATATCATTTGGAGAAAATTAAGTTGGGTACATCCTCACAAATTACACTAGAAAAACTTTTTTTTTTTTTTTTTTTTTTAGATGGAGTGTGGCTGTGTCACCCAGGCTAGAGTGTAGCGGCATGATCTGTGCTCACTGCAACCTCTGCCTCCTGGGTTCACGTGATTCTCCCGCCTCAGTCTCCCGAGTAGCTGGGACTACAGGTGTGTACCACCATGCCTGGCTAATTTTTGTAATTTTTGCAGAGATGGGTTTTCACCATGTTGTCCAGTCCAGGCTGGTCTCGAACTCCTGACCTCAGGTGATGCACCTGCCCCAGTCTCCCAAAGAGTTGGGATTACAGGCATGAGCCACAGTACCCGGCATAGGAAAAACACTTTTTAATAGATAATGAAATCAAAGGCACTAGAGGAAATCATGGGACAATTATAATTTGTATGTGAAGGCCTTTCTAGAAGAATAAGAAACTAATAAATACAACAATAAAAAAAACTTCTGCATATCTTACTGTAGAAGGTAAGGGGGAAATAACTGCATGGCTAAAACACAATAAATAAAGTTAAATGGCAGAAATTGAGAAAAATATTTGTGACTCATACCACAGGCAAAGGGCCAATATCCTAATATAGAGAGACTCTATAAGGGAAAAGCCTACAATCCAAAAGAAAACAGGCATAGATGAAAAAGGAAATACCAAAAGCTCTCAAGCATATGAATACGAAAAGCTTCTCAATCTCACCCATAATGAAAGAATGAAAATTAAAAGCACCCTGAAATACCATTTTTATCAGTAAGATTGGCAAAGCTCAAGCTTTTTCTTTGGGAACAGGGTCTTGCCATGTGCCCAGGCTAGAGTGCTGTGGCTGTTCTTCACATATGCAATCACAGTGCCTTGAATTCCTGGGCTCAAGTGATCCTCCTGCATCAGCCTCCCCAGTAGCTGGAACTACAGCTGCACACCACCTTGCCTGGCTTCAAACACATTGTTAACATACTCATTGTGGAGGATATGGAGAAACAGGCACTTTTATACATTGCTAGTAGGACTAGAAACTCGTACAAACTCTAAGGAAGACAATCTGACAACATCCATCAAAATCACAAACACGTGGACCTTTTAACCCAGCAATCAGACTTCAAGAACTTTATCATACAGGTGTGCTGCCCCAATGTGAAAGAAGGTTATTTGCTGAAGTATTTTTGAAATTCCAAAAGACCCAAAGTAACCTCAATGCTGGGCAGTTTGTTAATAAATTTGTTAAATTAGGGTATATTTACATCAGAGTCCTATGGTAGCATTAAACATGAGAAAACGATTTATCAAAGTTCAATATATAGAGGGCCTTCATGTAGTTACCCTGAAGATACATTGTTATTAGTCCAGGTGCTCATGCCTGTAATCCCAACACTTGAGGAGGTCAAGGCCGAAGGATCGCTTGGGTCCAGGAGTCCAAGACCATCCTGGGCAACCCAGTGAGACCAGGAGACCCCGTCTCCATATTTTTTTTTTTTAAAGATATACTATGTTAATAAATAAGGTGCAGAACAGTTTTTTAGTAACCATGTGTGTATAAATGTGGAAAATATATGTATTTGCTTGGATATACATAAAATATCTTGGGAAGG
>NC_045447.1:84449871-84465995 GCF_002776525.5 Piliocolobus tephrosceles | reverse complement strand
GAAAATATATGTATTTGCTTGGATATACATAAAATATCTTGGGAAGGATTCAAAAAAAAAATATTTGATTGCTTCTGGAAAAGGCATCTAGATAGCTGACAGAGAAGGTTGGGAAGAAAATTTTCCATTACATACCCTTTTATACTTTTTGAATTTTGACCTACAAAAGATAATTATTTTATTTTTATTTTTTAGAGATGAGATGAGATCTAACTATGTTGCCCAGGCTAGAGTGCAATGGCTATTAAGGTGTGACTATTGTGTACTGCAGCCTCAAACTCCTGGCCTCATGCAATCCTCCTGCCTCAGCCTCCCAAGTAGCTGGCCCTATAGGCATATACCACTGTGCCTGGCTAAAGAAAAGCTATTTTTTAAATAGGATAGGAGAATGTAAAATAAAGTAGAAAACATTCATAGAAATCTGTTAGCTAAAAAATAGATTTAAAAAAACAGCCTGTGTTTTTTAAAAATGTGCTATCAAAATACCAGTGAAATTCTTCACAGAAATAAGAGAAAAAAATCATAAAATTCATATAGAACTGGAGAAGGTCCCAAAAAGCCAAACCATTCCTGAGCAAAAAGAACAAAGCTGGAGGCATCACACTACCTGACTTCAAAACATACTGCAAGGCTATAGTAGTCAAAACAGCATGGACCAGGCATGGTGGCTCATGTCTGTAATCCCAGCACTTTGGGAGGCTGAGGTGGATCACTTGAGATCAGGAGTTCGATACCAGCCTAGCCAACATGACAAAACCCCATCTCTACTAAAAATACAAAAATTAGGCGGGTAAGGTAGCAGATGCCTGTAATCCCAGCTACTCGATAGGCTGAGGCAAGAGAATTGCTTGAACCCAGGAGGCGGAAGTTGCAGTGAGCCAAGACTGCACCACTGCACTCCAGCCTGGGTGAAAGAGTGAGACTGTCTCAAAAAACAAAACAAAACAAAACAAACAAAGAGAAAACGCAGGATACTGACACAAATACAGGCTCACAGACCAAGGAAGAGAATAGAAACCCAGGCCAGGTGCAGTGGCTCACACCTCCATTTAAAAAAAAAAAAAAAAAAAAAGTTAGAGAACCCAGAGATAAATCCACATATTTGCACCCAATTGATTTTCAATGAGAACATTCAGAGGGGAAAGGACAATATCTCCAATTAATGGTGATGGAATGGACACTTAGGTTGATTCCATATCTTGGCTTTGTGAACAGTACTGCAATAAACATGGGCACATGGATCTCTTTGATAATGCTGATTTCCTTTCTTTTAGGTATATACCCAGCAGTGGGATTGCTGGATCACATGTTTTCTGAGGAAACTCCATACCGTTTTTGAGGAACCTCTATACTGATGGGAAGACCTACACTGGGAAAACTGGATAATCATAGGCAGAAAAATGAAACTAAACCCCCCATCTCTCACCATATACAAAAATCAAATCAAAATGGATTAAAGGCTTAGATGTAAGACCTGAAACTATGAAACTATTAGAGAAAAACAGTGGGAAAACACTTCAGGATATGGGTCTGGGCAAAGATTTTTTGGGTAGGACCTCAAGGACAAAGGCAAGAAAAGCAAAAATAGATAAATGGGATTGCATCAAGCTAAAAATGCTTCTGCACAGCAAAGGAAACAATCAGCAGAGTGAAAAGACAACCTTCAGAATAGGAGAAAATATTTGCAAACTGTGCATCTGACAAGGGATTAATAACTAGAATATGTAAGAAATTCAAAGAGCTCCATAGCAAAAAAAAAAAAAAATCATCTAATTTTTAAAATAGGCAAATGACCTGAAGAAGACATACAAACCCAACAGGCTGAGCAGTGGCTCACACCTGTAATCTCAGCACTTTGGGAAGCCACGGTGGGCAGATCACTTGAGGTCAGGAGTTCAAAACCAGCCTGGCCAACATAGCAAACCCTGTCTCCACTAAAAATACAAAAATTATACAAAAATTAGCCAGGTGTGGTGGTGCACACCTGTAATTCTAGCTACTTGGGAGGCTGAGGCAGGAGGATCACTTGAACCCAGGAGGTGGAGGTTGTAGTGAGCTGAGATCATGCCACTGCACTCCAACTGAGGCAACAGAGCAAGACTGTCTCAAAAAAAGAAAAAAGGAAAGAAAGAAACTATGGTACATACACACAATGCAGTACTATTCAACCTTTAAAAAGAATGAAACTCTGTCATTTGCAGCAACACAGATGGAACTGGAGGTCATTATATTAAGAGAAAAAAGCCAGGCACAGAAAGACAAATATCACATGTTCTCACTCCTATGTGGGAGCTAAAAAAGTTGATCTCATGGAGGTAGAGAGAAGAATGATGGTTACCAGAGGCTAGGAGGGGTAAGGGTGGGGGAAGAGGATGAAGAGTAGTTAACGGGTACAAAAATATGGTTAGATAAAAGGAGTATGTTCTAGTGTTTAACAATGCTATTACTCATATGGAGTCAACTCATTCTTCAGACAGACAGAACCTGTCATGTGCCAGGCACAGAGTAAGGAGATATAAATAATGTGGTTCATCCCAGTGACAGGCATTCCAGACAAACCCTTGCCACTCTGCTCATGTCCTCCACCATATTCCCCATCACCTCACTTGTACATGCTACCACGCTCCAGTCCAGCTTCACAGAAAAAACAGATGCCACCAGGCACGAATCCCCATGGCTTTTCTCTTTTCCATCTCCAAACTTCTCCAAATTTTCAGCTAGGCTCACATCCTTTAAAAAAAAAAATAAAATAAAATAGGCCAGGTGCGGTGGCTCATGCCTGTAATCCCAGCACTTTGGGAGGCCAAGGCAGGCGGATCACTTGAGGTCAGGAGTTTGAGACCAGCCTGGCCAACAAGGTGAAACCCCATCTCTACTAAAAATGCAAAAAATTAGACAGGCGTGGTGGCACATGTCTGTAGTCCCAGCTACTTGGAAGCCTGAGGCAGGAGAATCACTTGAACCCAGAAGGCAGAGGTGGCAGTAAGACGAGATCATGCCACTGCACTCCAGCCTGGGTAACAGGGCAAGACTGGGGCTCAAAAAAATAAATAAAAAATAAATAGTGACGAGGTCTCATTATATCACCCAGGTTGGTCTGGATCTCCTGGGCTCAAGCAATCCTCCCACCTCTGCCTCCCAAAGTGGTGGGATCACAGGTGTGAATCATTGCACCCATCCTTCTACCTCCAAGGAAAACATGGCTTTCCTTTGCCTTCCTGGGTCCTTGAGACTCTGTTCCCTTCTCTACCTTGTTTTACCAATGATCTCATCCTTCATATATTTTTAATTTCTTTCTAATGATCAGCTCCTTTCTGTCAATTGAAACATATTCAAGTATGTACAATCTAGAAAATTATTCCCATCATCTTCCTTCCCTCAATATACCCCTACATCTGCTATTCTCCTTAACCTGCCATCTTCTTGAAAACCCATGCCATAGTCTCTGATGATACGTGTTTACTCCAGTTTACACCTCAGGTCATTGGAGTTTGACTAATGCCCCCACTAATCTACTAAAACTTTTCTTCCTAAATGTATCTGTTAGGGCTTGGCACAGCGGTTCAAGCCCATAATTCCAGCACTTTGGGAGGCAGGACGATACTTTAAGGCCAGGAGTTCAAGACCAGCCTGGTCAACATTGTGAAACCCTGTCTCCATCTGAAAAAAAATCAATCAGTTGACCAATCTATATATCTTTTAGGAATACTTTTTGGCTGCAAATAAGAGAACATTCAACCAGCAATGGTTTAAACAAACAGTACATAGGATCTTCTTATATGACATGCCCAGAAGTAGGTCATTACTGGCAATACTTAACAGATGACAGCGCTCTGGGTTGATATCCCAGAAATCCTCTTGACTTTCTAATCATACTCATAACAAAGCTAAATATCATATCCTCATGCAACCATATTCCAAGGCAGGAGACCTGAAAAGTGGTTCAATGAATGGAATTTCCCTGCATGTACCCGATTCTCAGCATGGAGAAAAAGCTTTCCTAGATGCTCTTATATAAACCTTACCCTTATCCCTCTGTTATGGTCTGAAGGTTTATTTCCCTCCAACCTTCTTATGTTGAAACCTAATCACCAAGGTGATGGTATTGGAAGGTGGGGCCTCTAGCAGGTGATTCCATCATGAGAGCTCCACCCTAGTCAGTGAGATTGGTGTCCTTATGAGAGGCTTCAGAGAGCTTCCTCCTGCTTCCACTCCTCCCCCAAGTGAGAACACAGCAACAAGATGCCATCTTGAAAGCAGAGAGCAAGCCTTTACCAGACACCACATCTCCCAGCACCTTGATCTTTCCTTTCCAGCCTCCACGAGTGTGAACAATAAATTTCTATTATTTATTTATTCAGATGGAGTCTGTTACCCAGGCTGGAGTGCAGTGGCACAATCTCGGCTCACTGCAACCTCCACCTCCCAGGTTAAAGTGATCTTCCCACCTCAGCCTCCCAAGTAGCTGGGACTATAGGCGCCCACCACTGCATCCAGCTAATTTTTTGTATTTTTAGTAGAGACAGGGTTTCACCATGTTAGCCAGGATGGTCTCGATCTCCTGATCTCGTGATCCGCCCACCTCGACCTCCCAAAGTGCTGGGATTACAGGCATGAGCCACTGCACCCAGCCTCATTTTTGTATTTTTAGTAGAGACAAGGTTTCACCATGCTACTCAGGCTAATCGCGAACTCCTGACCTCAAGTGATCCGCCCACCTTGGCCTCCCCAAGTGCTGGGATTACAGGCATGAGCACCTGGCCCAAATTTCTATTATAAATTACCCAGTCTGTGATATTCTGTTATAGCTCCACAAGCAAACTAAGACAAGGCCCTTCTTGACAGGTTTATAGTTCCTACCACTCCCAGAGGTAGAACTGGATGACGATTGGTGCTCTAACACATTCTGTACCATTTTGCTCTCACTTCTTTACTCATGCTGTTTGCCAAATGTGGGATGCCTTTCTTCTCATCTTCTAATCATCCTTCACAACTTAGCTCAAATACAACTTCTACTGGGAAGCCTTTACCTACCTACCCACAAAGGGCGCTAATCACGGATTCCTTGGAATCCTAGAGCTCTTTGTATAACTTTTCATGTTGCACATACCACGCTGTGTTGTAATTATTTGGACGGATGTCCTCTTCTACCACATTGAACTATTTGGGAAGACATAGCATGGTAGTCATTAATTTGCTGTACATCCAATATGTCCAGTTGAAGTTAATATTATACCATTCATATGCAATTTAGAAAATTTATCACAGTAGGTGGGGCACGGTGGCTCACACCTGTAATCCCAGCACTTTGGGAGGCCGAGGCAGGTGGATCACGAGGTCAGGAGATCGAGACTATCCTAAAACGGTGAAACCCTGTCTCTACTAAAAATACAAAAAATTAGCCAGGCGTAGTGATGGGCACCTGTAGTCCCAGCTACTCAGGAGGCTGAGGCAGGAGAATGGCGTGAACCCTCCAGGCGGAGCTTGCAGTGAGCTGAGATCGCGCAACTGTACTCCAACCTGGGAGACAGCAAGACTCTGTCTCAAAAAAAAAAGAAAGAAAGAAAGAAAGAAAATTTATCACAGTAAATGTCCATTTACCCCTCTCCTATCCTTTATACTATGATGGTGATATATAGTGCATTTATTTGTTATAAACCCCACAAGACAATGTTATAATTTGGGTTTTAAATAGTTAATATGTATTTTAAAGAAATTTCTGTTGGTCAGGCGCGGTGGCTCATGCCTGTAATCCCAGCACTTTGGGAGACTGAGGTGGGTGGATCACCTGAGGTTGGCAGTTCAAGACCAGCCTGACCATCATGGAGAAACCCCGGCTCTACTAAAAATACAAAAAAAGTAAGCCAGGCGTGGTGGTGTCTGCCTGTAATCCCAGCTACTCGGGAAGCTGAGGCAGGAGAATCGCTTGAACCTGGGAGGTGAAGGTTTTGGTGAGCCGAGATCGCACCATTGCACTCCAGCCTGGGCAACAAGAGCAAAACTCCGTCTCAAAAAAAAAAAAAAAAAAAAAATTGTTTTATCTTCACCCACACATTGACCATAGCTTTACCTAACATATCCTGATAAAGACCTCACTTGGTTCACATTCGTATTAGCTTCTATTGCTAACGTCACAACTTACCACAAACTTAGTGGGTTAAAAATCTCAAAAACATATTACCTTACAGTTCTAGAAGCCAGATGTCTAAAATGTGTCTGCAGGGCCTTACTCCTTTTGGAGGCTCTGGGTGAGCCCGTTTCCTTGCCTTTTATGCTACCAGACGCTACCTTCATTCCTTGTCTCACAGCGGTCCTCCATCTTCAGAGCCAGCTGTATGGCATCGTCTCTCTCTCCAGCCTCCCACCTCCTTCTTATAAGATCCTGTGATTACATCAGGCCTACTCTAATTAGCCAAAATAATCTCTCCACCTCAAGACCTTTAATTTAGCCAGGTACAGTGGTTCACACCTGTAATCTCAACACTTCAGGAGGTCAAGGAGGGAGAATTGCTTGAGCTCAGGAGTTTGGGACCAGCCTGGGCAACATGCCATCTTTAAAACTAAAATTTGGGCCAGGTGTGGTGGCTCACACCTGTAATCCCAGCCCTTAGGGAGGCCAAGGGAGGTGGATCACTTGAGGTCAGGAGTTTGAGAAGAGTCCAGCCAACATGGCGAAACCCCGACCCTACTAAAACTACAAAAATTAGCCGGGCGTGATGGCGGGCATCTGTAATCCCAGCTACTAAGGAGGCTGAGGCAGGGAAATTACTTGAACCCAGGAGACAGAGGTTGCAGTGAGCTGAGATCATGCCACTGCATTCCAGCCTGAGCGACAGGGCAAGACTTCATCTCTAAATACATAAATTGAGAAACAAAGACCCTTAATTTAGTTACACCTGAGACGTTCCTTTTACTACCTAAGGTGACATTCACAGATGGGGGATTAGGATGTGGATATCTCTGGGAAGACATTATTCAGCCTAGTATTATTCACAACATTTATCACTAGTATCTAGCACAGTAACAAAGATATATAGAAGGTGGTTGATAAATGTGCATCAATTAAATACATCTTTGCTAAAAAGTGGTCTGATGACCGTTAGTATTAGCATCACATGGGAGCTTGTTAAAATGTAGAACTCTGGCCCACCCCAAACATACTGAATCAAAATCTGCATTTTTAACAAGATCCCCAGGTGATTCTTATGCACAGTAAAGTATGAGACGCACTGAATTAAATGATCTCATCTAACAGTTAAAATAACAATAGAAACAATATATTAAGCATCTGTAACAGATACTTTGTGTGTCTTCATGTGCTCTGACCCACCTCTAATTTCAGCCACGGCTGCATTAAAGATTGCTGAGAGAGTGCAGATTTCTGGCTGACTCCCTCCTCCAGTGTGTACTTTCTGCCCCAGGGTCTTCACCAAAGGTATGAGAAGCTAGTGCAAGGGACAACACTCCTGGGGCAATCCTTCACCAGTGAGGGCCCCGTGCTGGAGGGCAAATCCCTCTGTCTCCCATTCTTGGGATGGGGAATTCTAAGAAGCATTTCTCTATATCAGAGATTTCAATACTGCTCATGATGGTCACAGTGGCTCACACCTGTAATCCTAGCACTTTGGGAGGCCGAGGCGGGTGGATCACCATCTCTACTAAAAATACAAAAATTAGTTGGGCATGGCACGCTTGTAATCCCAGCTACTCAGGAGGCTGAGGCATGAGAATCGCTTGAACCCGGGAGGTGGAGGTTGCAGTGAGCCGAGATCCTGCCATTGCACTCCAGCCTCAGTGACAGAGCAACAATCCACCTCAAAAATAAAGACATAAAAGAAGAAATAATGCTCCCAAATATTGGCTTTTCTTCCTTCCCTGTGTCACTCTTCTTGCTCCCTCACTCCTGCTTCCTGGGATCACCTCCCAAATAAATCACTTGTCCCCAAGTCTTTGTCTTCAGCTTGGCTTTCCCAGCAATCAAAACCAAAGCAGGGTTTATTAAATACCAGGCACTCTACCGTGAGTTTTATATGATTTATCTCATTTTATACTCACAACAACACTGTATTTTTGCCCTATTTTTCCCCTCTTTCAGATGAAGACACTTTAAAAGCAGTTAAGTAATTTGCCCAGTTTCACAGAACTAATGTACAACAGAACTGAAACGCTGGAGTCCAGGCAGCTTGACCCTGGGGTTTGTGTACTTCCTCAGTAAGTGCCTCCTCATGAGAACACACTGGGGCTTACATTTACATAGTATTTTCCGGATTTAAACTGAAAAGAATAAATCCCCTCATTCTCTAAACTGCTGGTCAACTGAAAGGAGAAATGGACTAGAAGTCCCCAGTAATACTGAAGACTAGACTTAAGCATAAAGCAAGTTCATCTCTGGTGACCGTGGAGAGAAACAGTGAACGAAGTGGATGGAGCATGCTGCAGAGGACCAGTGGGTTGGTTGCAGAGGCATAGTGGGAAGAAGGATGAGTTCTTCCTTTCTAAGAACATCCCATCTGCCATACCTTCCCGATGTAACTCAGGAGAAGGAGATCCACCTCCAGATCCAGGAGTACCTCCCAACCAGGACAGACCTCTCTTAGAAGGGGATATGTGAGCAAAGGCTCAGCGAAGGTCAGGGTGTGAGCCATGCTGAGATCTTGAAGAAGGGCATTCCAGGTAGAAGGAAGAGCCACTGTGAATGCTTATAAGACAGGAGTCCAGCTGGTTAGTTCCCAGATGAGCAAGGCGGGTAGTGGGGCTGGAGCAGAGTGAGGAATGGAGTACAGTAGGGGAGATCAGGACGTCTCCTTTCGGGCTCACAAGGAGGCTTACTCCACTGTGAGGACAGCAGCAATTTCTCTGAGTGAGACTAGAGTCACGGCTGTATTTTGAGGAGAAGAGTGCTGTGACCTGACATGTATTTTAAGAAGAGCACTTAGCTCTTAGCAGTTGTGTTGAGAAGAGAAGCAAGGTCAAGGGTGGAGGCAGGCAGAGCAGCTAGAAGGCTCCTGCAGTTATCAAGGCAAGAGAGGAAGGGGCAGAAGGTGAGAAGGGCCGGTTTATGGAGACATTTGGAACACAGGACTAACAGGAGTTCTTGATGGATGATTAGCTATGGGTTATGGGTATCCATTTAAAAGAAGGATGAAGGATAACTCATTGGTTTTTGTCCTGAGCAACCAGAAGCACAGGAGTGTCTCTATCTAACATGGGAAAAGCTGCCAATAGAGTCATGCATTGGGAGGGAATGATCAGCAGTTCAATTTTAATATGTTGAGTTGGAGATGCCCATCATATATTCAAGTAGAAATGATGACTAGATAGTTGGATGGTCACGTGTGAAGCTCAAGAGACAGGTGTTAGCCGGGCACGGTGGCTCATGCCTGTAACCCCAGCACTTTGGGAGGCCAAGGCAGGTGGATCACTTGAGGTCAGGAGTTTGAGACAAGCCTGGCCAACATGGCAAAACCCTGTCTCTACTAAAAATACAAAAATTAGCCAGGAATGGTGCTAAGTGCTTGTTATCCCAGCTACTTGGGAGGCTAAGACACATGAATCTCTTGAATCTGGGAGGCAGGGGTTGCAGTGACCTGAGATCACGCCACTGCACTCCAGCCTGGATGAGAGAGCAAGCCTCCAAAAAATAAATAAATAAATAAATAAAAAGGAAAAAAAAAAAAAGAAAGAAAGAAATAGATGTGAATTGAAGATAAAAATTGGGTAATCCCTGGCATGTAAAAGGTATTAAAGCCTGTCACCCAAGCTGGAATGCAGTGGTGCAGTCATAGATTATGGCAGCCTCGAACTCCAGGGCTAAAGCAATCCTCCCACCTTGGCCTTCCATGGTGTTGGGATTATGGGCGTGAACCACAGCACCAGCCTTGAAGATATTAAAGCCTTGAGGCTGCATGAAACCACGAAGGGAGTGAGTATGGGTGTGGAAGAGAGACAAGGACAAGGCTCCAGGTCAACTCAAGTTTAAGAGAGCATGGAGAGGCAGGGAGCGGTGGCTCATACCTGTAATCCCCAGCACTTTGGGAGGCTAAGGCAGGCGGATCACCTGAGGTCAGGAATTCGAGACCGGCCTGGCCAACGTGGTGAAACCCTGTCTCTACCAAAATTAGAAAACTTAGCCCGGCATGGTGGCACATGCACGTAATCCCAGCTACTCAGGAGGCTGAGGCAGGAGAATCACTTGAACCTGGGAGGCGGAGGTTGCAGTGAACCGCTGAGATTGTACCACTGCACTCCAGCCTGGGTGACAAGAGTGAAACTCTGTCCAGAAGAAAAAAAAAAGAGAGAGCCAGGAGAAGAACTGAAAGTAGCAAAGAAGAAAAAGAAGGAATCCACCTCTCTTCCTTTTCTTCTCTTGGCTTCTAGGATACCATAGTCTCTCTTTTCCTCTAGTTCACTGTCCAATCCTTAGTCTTCTTTGCTGTGATGTGAAGTGAAATAAACTGCCCAATAGATTTGGCATCATGGAGGTCATCCGTGATCCTGAGTAGTTTCGGTTCAGTGACAGAAATGAACGTCTCATTGGCGCGAGATCAAGGGAGAACAAGAAGGTCGGACATGGTGGCTCCTGCCTGTAATCCCAGCACTTTGGGAGGCTGAGGCGGGTGGATTACCTGAAGTCAGGAGTTAAAGACCAGCCTGGCCAATATGACGAAACCGTGTCTCTACTAAAAACATAAAAATTAACCAGGCATGGTGGTGCATGCCTGTAGTCCCAGCTACTCGGGAGGCTGAGGTGGGAGAATCACTTGAACCCGGAAGGCGGAGGTTGCAGTGAGCTAACACCATTGCACTCCAACGTGAGCGACAGACAGAGTGAGACTCCATCTCAAAAATAAATAAAGATAAAAATAAAAAGAGAACAGGGGGTGTGCACATACAGGCAGTACATAGAGGTAACTTTGAGACGTCTGCATACAAGGAAGATGGCAAATGGAGTAACAGTGCAGGAGGATATGGGGTCAAGGCGTCACACACACACAAGTATACATAGAAAGACAGGAGGGAGGACACTTTTTTGTGCTGAAGTGAATGATTTAGAATAGAGCAACAACTAGATAAGCAAGAGATGGGGTCATTTTAGAAACAGTCATTAAATAGCCTAGAGGGGAAGGGAACCTGGTGCCACATGGGAGGATTTGCCTTAGACAGGAGCAGGAACAGTGTATCAGGTGACAAGTGGGAAGGCAGCGTCTGGGTGGACAGGTAGGTAGGACGGAAGATATGACGGTAGGAAGAGGAGGTAGTTCTTGTCAAATTGCTTTTATTTTCTCAGTAAAATAAGCGGCAAGTTTCTCAGATCAGAGTGAGGAAGGGAGGAGTGTTGGAAGTTTGAAGAGAGAAGATGCAATATAGTCATTTCGGAGTGCGGGAAATGCACACGGACCGTGTTGAGAGCCCACTCGAGATGGATGATCATAAATTTAGAGTGACAACAGTTAGCCCTGTCATTTTTGTCCAGTGTGTTAAGCTGGACAGAATCAAGAGTTTGGCCAGATGGTCCCAGGAATGAGAGAGTAGGGGGAGGTGCATGCGAAGGAACGATACAATGACAGACCATGAAATCTTAAGCTGGGTAGGAGAGATGTAAGAATGAAAGGCCAATGACAGACAGTGAAAAAGTAGACTGGAAGTCAAAATAAGGTCAAAGAATTGTTCAAATGTGGTCATTTGAGCAAATAAGCTGGGAGAGAAAGAGGTGTTGGTCAGGAAAGAGGATGATGGTCAGAGGTGGTGCTGTTATTTGGTGATGAAAAGATTGAGGATACCCACGTGACAGTGGGGTGGCGGAAAAAAAGGATTGTAGTTTAGGTACTAGGGTTTCAGATAGGCCATTAATCTACTGGGATGCTAAATTAACCAAAAATGTTAATAGGAGTTGGGTGGAGGTTGGGGACTGTGAGTCAGGTGCTAGAATCTTCAGAGAATGAGGGGGAGCGCAGGAGAGCCTGCAGATGACAGCCACAAAGCGGAGGTGGTATAGTCTGATGGCAGGTACTTCAAAGCAGCTGGGGTGGAGGGGGAAGAAAGAAAGAGTCTAACTTGGGGAATAATTCTCCTGCCAAGGGTTTGTTCTGAATTCCACTCTCTAGTATCTCATCAAGCTTCCTTCCCTCTTTTGGCAGCTGAGAGGCCATCCAGGGTAAGGATTTTTCCAGGGTCGTGAGGTCAGAAGGAAACCAGCAAACAGTCGGGACTTTTATTCTCTCTTCTCTGCTACCAAAATACCAAGGCAGTGTTTTGGATATTTAAAAGAACATTGTAAATGTCCTTGTTTGTTTCTGTCTCTGTGCAACACTGTTCTGGGAAGGACAGGGAGCTGGTAACCATGGCAGTGGAGCAGAGGGTGGTGGTGAAGAGGTGGTTTTTTAAATGGGGTGAACTTCAGGCAGGCAGCACCCAGAGCTGGAACCCCCACGGCCTCCCTGGAGTTCTTTGTTCATTCAGCTTACTTAGGGAGAGAGGCTGCATTCTTCCTCGCTGGGAAGCAAGCTTTGAAAGGAAAGGTTTTGCCAGACTCCACAAGGAGAGGGTGTGTCTCTAGGAGCAGGTTTTGGGGTTATGCCTGAAAACCTTGGTCGGCAGGGAACTTTGGGCACGCTGTTACGAACAGGACAGTCTGTGATGGCAAAGAAGCCAGCTCTGCAGCATCCTGGATGCAGAGTTCTTACACACCGTTAGCTGTCTCACCACTTCTCCCTGGACAGGTGGCCACTCGCGGGGGTGGCCCAGAATCCTGGCCAAAAAAGACAGCCAGGCAGGGTCCCCACAGGAAGGTAGCTGGCAGGGGAGCCAGGAGGAGAGGAAGGAGGAGGGAAGCAGTCACCTCTTCCACGTTCCTGGATAGGGAGCCCCAAGACCCTTTTCAGGACGAAGAAGTGCCCCCAAACAAGCGGACACAGGGCAAGGCAGGACAGGACAGGGCAAACCTGGGGCACAGCTCGGGGCCAGGGAAGTCCCATGACTGCAGTGCTCAGCTGCAGGTTTCCCAGCTGCTCTGGGCGGGAAGCAGCGCTGGGAGATGGGGGCGGGGAGAAGGGAGGGGAAAAGAGGAGGAGGGAAGTAAACAGGAGACCACAGAGAGAGCCAGTTCCCGGCGTTCAGAGAACACTAGCCGCCTCCGGTCCCCGGTGGGTGGCTGTATGTGTGGAAATGAAACTGGGAGGAGGAGGGAGAGAGGCACGCACTTCTCGGCTGTCAACCACCTTGCCTCTCCCGACCCTCCAGCCCACTCCCCACCGGGGTAGGGGCTTGGGGGAGGTGGGAGGGAAACGGTTCAGCAAACGCTCACCCCCAAGTACCAGTAGCTGGTTCAGCTGTCGGTGAATCAGACACTGTCTCAGCAGCTCGTCACCTGCGCTCGGGAGGGGAACAGAGGGCAACCTTGTAACTTGGGAGGGGGAGGTTGGGAAAGTGCAGGATCCAGCACTGGGCCTGGGCCTGGGCGTAGGGGTGACGCCTACGGCTCGGAAAAAAGATACCCACCTCCCAACACCCACACACGTCTCGACCCAGCACCCTGACACCGAGTAGAGGGGGTGGGACAAGAGCATGGGGGCCCTACAGAAGGGGGAACTGCAAGCAGGGGAGAGAAGAATGGGGTGGGGGTGTGCTGCGGGGCGAAGCGCTGGGGGCGGGGTGGGCGCGGCCGCGGCCGCGGGGAGAGCTGCTGCCCGGTGCCTGCCCGCGCGGGGTTATGCGAGGTAACCGCGCGGAGAGGAGGAGGGAGGCGGCGGGGGCCGCGGACCGGGGTGTCTGGCACTCGTTGGACAAAGAGATGATGAAACGTGAGCGCTATATTTACCAAGGGGGTGGAGACGGGGCGGGGGGGCGGGGAGTAAAAAGGACAAACTGTTCCACAACAACCACAGGAAACACAGCCCGTCTGACTCACTGGGAGGGCTGCACCGACCCCCTCGCAGGCTTAGCCTGGAGGCAGACGCGGGGCGCGGGTGCTCCCGGGACCGGACCGAACCTGGGCACTACGGCTGGGGCTGAGTTGATTTATAAATAAAGGCACATTCGATCCAAGAGTGCGTGTGTGCGTGCGTGTGGTTCTTGTGGGGTAGGGGAGAGCACGGAATGGCAGGAATGTTTCCTAACCCCTTGGCCGGGCCATCAAGCGAGAGCTCTGCCTGCAAACTCTGGGAGCACAATTCCTGCAAAGTCATCTCCTCCCGCACAGCCTGGCCGGCCTGCCCGCCCCGCCCCGCCCGGGGACAGCAGCACCCGCCTCCCCCACTCCCTCCCCAACCCCCGCAGCCCTTGGAGTTGGGGTGCGGTGCGGTGCTGGCTATGTTTAGAAGCTGATGTCATCTCGACACCCTACTCTGCAGTGTTCCCAGGAGGACCGCAGGGCAGGTTTTCCTCTTCCTCGCGGGCGTGGGGGATGGAAGGTGGCCAAGGTGGCCTGCCCTCTCCCCAACACACGCACCCCACACCCATCTACCCGGGAGATTAAAAGAAAAAAAATGCAACACCGCCAGAGTTATGAAACAGAGTGGCGGGGGCGGTACGAGCACGCGGAAAGCGCAAAGCAGGGGCCTGGGCCGCACGGGGCTCCCCACCGGTCCCCACCCACTCCCAGCCCCGCGCTCCCGGGTGCAGGGGCTAATTTCAAGGTTAGCTCTCGTGGGCGTGGGCGCCCGGAGCTCCTTGCACGAGTTTGGGGCGGATTCCTTGTCCCCCAATCTAGGGCAGTTTGTTCAACTGCAGTAAAGGGAGCTTGATGTTCCAGCAGGGAAGGGATTTCTGAGAACTGGGACTGTCCTCAGATGAACTCGCCTCCTCAGGCTGCTGCGGCGGCGGCCGCCTGCGGAAGACTTTTTAAAAGGGCGATGCCAGGCCGGGCCGCGCGGTCCGCGAGTGGCTGAGTCGCCCGCCAGTCCGCGGCCGGAGCGGAGCGCCCGCCCCCGAGCGCCGGTGATTCACCGAGTGCCGCGCTGGGCCGGTCGGAGCGCGGGGGGCTGCGAGCTAAACTTATCCTCCTGCATATGCATGAACGGGCGGCCTTTCTGCGCTGCAGAGGAGGGCTGGAGTTTTGCGGAAGGCTGCTAAGTGGGGCGGGAGCAAAGTAGGGCGGCGTGCAAGTTTTCGCGCTTGCCCGAGCTCCCTTCCCCCTCTAGCCCCTAGGGTGTTAACTGTCATTATGGCCACGGGCGTTCCACTAGATCGGGCTTTACCTGATTGTATTTCAAAATCCAGGAACATCGCCATTGTTGGAAGCCTTATCCCTTTAGCCCCGCCTCTCCCCTCCTCAAGCTCGCCTCCTTCCCTAATTCCCCTTCTTTCACCAAAATGAACTCTGGTTTCCTCCACATATGTTCTGTGTGCCTAGGTGGGGTCGCTGAAGCCGGAGGGGCTGGGCCCTGAAAGGGAGAGGTCTGGATCAAGCCCAGATTGAGGTCCAACACGTGATCCTCTACCCTCAGTGGGCCATCTGTTCTCCTCCTTCCTTCCCGCCTGGAGGCTGGCAGTTCTGCCCGGCACGGTCCACGCCTCCCAGCAGGAAAGAGTGAGAAAAGCCAGAATTGGCAGAACCCAATACCTACAGAGTGTGATTTTAGCCCGAACTTCCCTGGTCCTTGAGCAGGGATGACACCCGGCAATCTGTATTTTAAATCGAGCGCCAGGTGATTAGCTCCACCCTGCAAGGTGGGGATACCCTGCCTTGGGGCACAGTTTGAATAAAAATCTCCAGGGGAGGGGCCTGGGAATCTGTGATGCATATGCCAGGAAATACCTTACTCCCCTCTAGGGTGAAAAATTTACCTTGGGCCAGACGCGGTAGCTCACGCCTGTAATTCCAGTGCTATGGGCGGGCGAGGCGGGCGGATCACCTGAGGTCAGGAGTTCGAGACCGGCCTGGCCAGCATGGCGAAATCCCATCTCTACTAAAAATACAAAAATTAGCCGGGCATTGTGGCGCATGCCTGTAATCCCAGTTACTGGGGAGGCTGAGGCAGGAGAATCGCTTGAACCCGGGAGGCGGGGTTTGTTGCAGTCAACCGAGATCCTGCCATTGCACTCCAGCCTGGACGACAGAGTGAGACTGTCTCTCAAAAATAAATAAATAAATAAATAAATAAATAAATAAATAAATAAATAAATAA